>NC_051185.1:104542664-104563229 GCF_013339695.2 Rhipicephalus sanguineus | reverse complement strand
CGGCTCCCGCGCACAGAGTTACGCTCAGGTTGTCGCCAGGACGCACCAGGCAATCCCTGCGGCTGCGCCGTTGAGTTACGCCGAAGCCGCCGCTAGACCTCCGTCCTTCGAAGCGGGCGTGCCGGCTACGTATGCTGCCGTCATCCCTAGGTCCCGACTGCAACCCAACTTGCAGTCAGTTCAGCAGCCGCCCCGTCAATCGCATGCTGCGACGTGGGCGCGACCTGCCCCGGCGAACCGATGGCGCGCACCCGACAATCGGCCCATCTGCTTTGCATGCGGTTATGCCGGTCACGTGGCCCGTTACTGCCATCGCGTGCAGCCGCCTCGAGTCGCGTCACCCGCCACCAGCCAGTCCAGCCGTGCATTCTACGACCCGCCTATGTCGCCGACGTCACGCCCAGCTCCATCCACTCGCCGCTCTCCGTCTCCACGCCGTCGCTCACTGTCACCAATGCGGCCACGTTCTGTCGCACGAGAGCAGGAAAACTAGTCGTCGCAGTCCACGAGGCAAGGGCTGCGACGCTATCGAACTGTAAAAGCCCTCAGCGAAGTCCATCGAATGTCATAGACGTGTTTGTGGACGGTGTTCGCGCATCTGCCCTTATCGACACTGGAGCCGCCGTATCCGTTATGGACGCAAAACTTCGAAAAGTGACGACGCCACTTTCTGGGATGTCCCTCCGTACCGCCAGCTCCCACAGTATTATGCCTACAGCAGTATGCACTTCTCGCGTCGTCATTCAGGACGTTCTGTACGACGTCGAGTTCATCATAATTGCTGCATGCTCCCACGATGTCATCCTGGGATGGGATTTTCTCTCCCGCCACGACGCCATAATTCACTGCGCACCAGCCGCCCTCGAGCTCTCACCGTTCTCACATTTGACGCCGACAGACAGTCCATCGGCATTCACCAAGGCCCTCGTCAAAGACGATACCAAAGTTCCTCCAAACTCGTCGACGGCTGTGCCAGTTTACTGCGCGGGTCTCTGCGACACCATTACACTCCTTTCGCCATCTGACCACGTTTGCACTAGGAAAGGGTTGCTGGTACCTTTCGCGACCGTGTAAGTCACTCAGGGTAGCACCGCTATTTTTGTTACCAACCCATCCCCGCACATTGTAACGTTGGTGCGAGGGGAATGTCTCGGCAGAGTGGAGCCCCTCGAAGACGCACAAGTTCTGGACGCACCCGATGACTCGCACTGCACCAGTTCCCGTACCATCAGTGCCGTTTCCACGTCTGATTCCTCACCCGCGGATGTATTTGGTCCCTCCATTGCTGACAACCTTACGTCGGTCCAGCGTTCCCAGCTTCTGTGCCTGTTGGAAGAATTTCGTTCTTCTTTCGATGTCGGGCAAACTTCTCTCGGCCGCACGTCCGCTGTTACGCATCGCATCGACACTGGCGCCCAACCACCACTGCGGCAACGTCCATATCGCGTGTCTCCCACAGAACGTCGGGTAATTAATGAGCAAGTCGACGATATGCTTCGACGCGACGTTATTCGACCCTCGGACAGCCCGTGGGCGTCTCCTGTTGTTCTCGTTGCCAAGAAGGACGGTTCTGTGCGCTTCTGTGTGGACTACCGAAGGCTCAACAAGATCACTCGGAAGGATGTTTATCCGCTGCCGCGAATCGACGACGCGATTGACAGCCTCCAAGGAGCAGAATACTTTTCATCTCTCGATTTGCGCTCGGGGTACTGGCAAGTACCCATGGCTGATGACGCTCGACCGAAGACAGCCTTTGTCACGCCCGACGGCTTGTACGAGTTCAACGTCATGCCGTTTGGTCTGTGCAATGCGCCCGCGACCTTCGAGCGCATGATGGACACCGTTCTGCGCAACTTGAAATGGCACACGTGCTTGTGTTACCTGGACGACGTCGTCGTTTTCGCTCCGGACTTCACGCATCTTCAACGTCTGCGGCATGTCTTGACGCGTTTGACCAACGCCGGCCTCCAACTGAACCTGAAGAAGTGCCGATTTGCAGCACGGCAGCTGACAATCCTAGGCTACGTCGTGTCTAAGGACGGAATCCTTCCCGATCCGGCCAAGCTTCGAGCCGTGGCCGAATTTCCCGAACCTACGTCCGTCAAAGAACTGCGCAGTTTCGTAGGACTGTGCTCCTATTTTCGACGTTTCATACGCAACTTTGCCACCATCATATCGCCGCTGACGAAGCTCCTTGGAACCCCGCAGGGGCGTCTGCGAGAGCAGGCGTTTGGTGTGTAGCGACACCACGGACCCGAGCTAACGGGGGGGTTTCGACCCCCTCCCACGCCTAGCCGTGCGTGGCATCGCCGTGTCCGGGGAAAAGGGGATCCTGGGGGTTGAGTCGATGCCGGGTGATTGGACCTCTAAGGCCCCCCGGCAGAGGCAACACACCCCTTTGGCCCCGGCTTCACGTAGACGGCACCCCTGGGCTGACCCACCCAGGGGAATTCGGCAGTCGCCTTTTCCTGTCTCTCTCTCCCCTCATCTTCGTCTTTCCTTCTCACTTTTAATCTTTCCTGTCCTCTCCTCTCTTCCATTTACTTCCGTTTTTCTTGGCGGCGAGGGTTAACCTTGTGTATGTGCCCTCTCTTGGGCGCATTATATTTGGTTACAGTAGCTGTGTACAGCTGGCGTAGGCACGCTTTATATCAATATAAGTGCTGCCGCGTCCCCATGTTGGGCTCCATGGTGGGCGGCTGGCATAGCTGCCGAATTGACACATAATTTATGGCTTCCGCTTCCTTCCCCCGACTGCATGATCGTCCTCCTCTCACAAAGAGAGGGCGCACCGAAGACACCTTTTTTCAGAAACCAAAAGAAATTTTCCCACGATTCCACATAATCCACTGCGAAAACCTTGAAAAGAACGCAAGAACGATTTCTCCTTTTGTTGTCTCAAGATGCCTGACCGATACACTCGGCCAAGGTTATAAGGTGACAAGAATGGCTAGTGGTGACCTTCTCCTTGAAATTCAAAACAAGACACAGTTCGAAAATCTCTCCAAACTCGTCTCTTTTGGAACGCCACCTCTTTCTGTCACACCGCACCGTTCCCTTAACAGCTCCCGAGGCGTAGTGTCCGACCAAGATCTACTCGACCTAACAGAAACTGAGCTCCTCGAAGGCTCGAGTGAACAGCACGTGATAAATGTACAGCGGATCAAAATCAGGCGCGATGATAAAGAAATCCTCACAAAGCATCTAATCCTCACTTTTGGCACAAGCACACTACCAGAACACATCGAAACAGGATACCTGAAACTAAAGGTCAGACCGTACATACCGAACCCGCGGCGTTGCTTCAAGTGCCAGCGCTTCGGTCACGGCTCCCAGAGCTGCCGTGGCCGTCAAACCTGTGCCAAGTGCAGCTCACACGAACACCCTAGTGACAACTGTGCTGAAACTCCCCACTGCGCAAACTGCGATGGCGGACACGCAGCGTACTCTCGCACGTGTCCTACATGGAAAAAGGAAAAAGAAATAATTACACTCAAGGTAACAGAAAACATCTCTTTTAGGGAGGCGCGCCAACGCCTCTCTATCGCCCAGGGTCATTTGTACGCGGACGTGGCACGCAAGGGGGCAGTGCCACAAAGGTTCGCGGCGACCGCACGTACCACGCACAGTGGACGGGCGGTAGCGCCATCCGCCCCCTCAGCGGAAGCAGCCCGTGCTGCTCCGCAACCAAACGGCAGGCAGGCCTCCGGATCTGCAGGCCCAGGGCCTTCTGCTCAGACAGAGAGCCCAAAAATTCCAACACCCGTGCGCGTAACACGCGAACAGGCATCCAGCGTCTCTACCGAGGCGATGGACACAATGGCAAGCCCAACGGCGTCTCAGGCGCCGAAGGAACGGCGCAGCTCGTTGGAGCGCGCCAAAAAAGAAAAAGCCCACATCACAGGGCCTGGAAAGGGTTCTGCGACTTAAGGCAATAGTTTTTCAGTACACACATCACTAATTTACACCCAAAATGGATACACAAATTATACAATGGAACGTCAGAGGTCTTCTTACAAACCTCGACGATATCCAAGAGCTGCTACATGAACACTCACCAAAAGTGCTGTGTGTACAAGAAACACACTTAAAATCCAAAAACACGAATTTTCTACGCCAATATGTCATATTCCGAAAGGACCGGGATGATGCTGTCGCGTCATCTGGTTTCATAGCCGTCATAGTGAACCAAGGAAGTGCATGCACCCACTTACCAATCCAAACGTCCCTTGAGGCAGTGGCTGTTCGAGCGTTCTCTTGAACAAACTGATCACAATCTGCTCACTGTACATACCCCCGCACTACCAGCTCCAAAAACATGAATTCGAGTCCTTAATAGATCAACTTCCAGAACCATTTCTGGTACTTGGAGACTTAAATGCACACAACAGTCTATGGGGTCACTCTCGCTGCGATGCGCGAGGTCGTCTGATTGAACAGTTCCTTTTATCTTCTGGCGCATGTCTCTTGAATAAAAAACAACCAACATATTATTGCCTTGCAAACAGAACATTCTCGTCTATAGATCTCAGCATAGCGTCTCCATCACTTCTGCCCCTAGTTAAATGGAAAGTTATCAATAATCCTTACGGAAGTGGCCACTATCCAATACTTCTGAACACACCAATTACAAATGAATGTCCCCCTCAGCTTCCAAAATGGCAGATTGCGAAGGCCGATTGGGAACAGTTTCGGAAACTTACACTGTTAAGTTGGACGGACATGTCTTCCTTAAGCATAGACGCAGCTCTAGAATACTTTACATCATTTCTGATTGATGCCGCAACCAAATGTATTCCACAATCAAGTGGACACACTGGAAAACGACGAGTTCCATGGTGGAACAATGATTGCAGAAATGCGCGTAAGAAACAAAACAAAGCATGGAATTTGCTTCGCGACTCCCCGACAGCGGAGAACCTTACAAATTTTAAGATTATCAAGTCTCAAGGCAGGAGAACGCGCCGACAGGCTAGAAGAGAGAGTTGGCAAAAATTTCTATCAGGCATCAATTCATAGACACAAGAAGGCAAGCTCTGGAACATGATTAGTAGGGTAGAAGGACGACAAACACATTCACTGCCTCTAGTAAACACACAAGGCGACAGCTTAGAAGACCAAGCAAACTTTCTAGGCGCACATTTCGAACAAGTGTCCAGCTCGTCGCACTATTCCGAGGCTTTACAACGCAACAAGACAACAATAGAAAAACAGAAATTAGAGCGCAAATCCACAAAACACGATGCGTACAACAGAGCTTTCTCCTTAGCTGAGCTGCAGGCATCGCTAACCTGCTGCAGTAGTTCCGCCCCAGGCTCCGACCGTGTGGTATATGACATGCTGAAAAACCTACCTGCCGAAACGCAAAAAACCTTACTTTCCTTGTACAATGCCATCTGGTTTTCCGGCGAGATCCCCTCGTCTTGGAAAGAGGCGATCGTCGTTCCCATTCTTAAACAGGGCAAGGATCCATCCTCCGTTGCGAGTTACAGGCCCATCACACTTACAAGCTGCCTGTGTAAACTTTTCGAAAAGATGATAAACCGCCGACTTATGCATTTCCTGGAAACAAACAATCTATTTGACCCGTACCAGTGCGGATTTCGCGAGGGTAGATCCACCACCGACCACCTGTTACGTATCGAGGCACAAATCCGTGACGCATTCGCCCACAAGCAGTTCTTTCTTTCTTTGTTCCTCGATATGGAAAAGGCTTGCGACACAACATGGCGCTTCGGAATACTAAGAGACCTGTCCCACCTTGGTGTACGTGGTAGAATGCTAGATATAATAGAGAGCTACTTGTCGGATCGTACGTTCCGTGTCCTAGTAGGAAATGTTCTATCAAGACCATTCCTTCAAGAAACCGGAGTGCCACAGGGTGGTGTACTTAGCTGTACACTCTTTATAATCAAAATGAATTCCTTGCGTCTTTGCATCCCACGGAATATGTTTTATTGCACATATGTCGATGATGTACAGGTCGGCTTTAAATCGTGCAACCTCTCGATGTGTGAGCGGCAGGTCCAGCTAGGTTTAAACAAGATCTCTAGATGGGCAGACGAAAATGGCTTTACACTGAATGCACAAAAAAGAACTTGCGTCTTATTCTCCCGAAAGAGAGGCCTCCATCCCGATCCAGACATTGGCCTACATGGACAGCGTCTGTCGGTAAAAACGGAGCACAAGTTTCCTAGGGCTTATCCTAGACACGAAACTCTCCTTTATAACACACATCAAGTACATAAAACACAAGTGCATAAAAACAATGAATGTTCTAAAAGTATTGTCACGCACTGCGTGGGGTAGTGACAAGAAATGTCTGATGAATTTGTATAAAAGCCTTATACGCGCGAGCCTAGACTACGGGGCAATAATCTACCAGTCTGCGACACCAAGCGCCCTAAAAATGCTTGACCCTTCCACCATCTAGGCATTCGGCTATCTACGGGCGCCTTTCGCACCAGCCCCGTGGAAAGCCTCTACGTCGAATCGAACGAGTGGTCGCTACACCTCCAGAGATCTTACCTATCTTTTGTATATTTCCTCAAGGTGAACGCAAACAACGAACACCCCTCACACACTACAATCAATGAGTTGTCTGCTTCTGAACCGTCCTTCGATGAGACAGCCGTACTCACTTCGTGTGAGGAGCCTAGCTGAAGAAATGGGTGTGCCACTTCTCGAACACTGTCTAATGGCTCCCGCTGCCTATCTCCCGCCGTGGCAGTGGCAGCTTATAGAGTGCGATCTTTCTTTCGTCGAAGTTACCAAGCATGCGCCACTTGCACATATCCGTACACACTTCCTTGAATTACAATACAAGTACCCACACCCTGAATTCTTTACAGATGCCTCAAAGTCGAACACTTCTGTGTCGTACGCAGCCGTTGGTCCATCCTTTTCCGATTCCGGTATTCTGCACCCGATTCCAGTATCTTCACGGCAGAAGCCTACGCGATACTTGCGGCAGTTAAACACATAAAACAATTAAAACTACAAAAGGCAGTGATATACACGGATTCATTAAGTGTAGTGAAAGCTTTAAAACCTATGACAAAACACACAAATCCGGTCCTTGTCTCGCTCTACTCCATTTTATGCACGATCTACTCACTTAAACAACACGTCGTAGTGTGCTGGGTGCCAGGGCACCGCGAGATACAAGGCAACGTGTTGGCGGATCAGCTAGCAGCATCCGCCCACGAAAACAGTCCCAATACATCTGTAGCTATCCCTCCAATAGACTTAAAACCATTCCTCAAAAGAAACCTCAGGGCGTTTTGGCAGAGCATATGAGATAGGCACACACAAAATAAACTGCATGTTATCAAGCCGCAACTAGGTAATTGGCCGCCAGTATCAAAATCACGCCACACAGAAGTTACACTCTGCAGACTTAGGATTGGCCACACATACAGTACACATTCATACATTTTGTCCGGAGGCGACCCACCGTTGTGTGACCACTGTGGCGACCCCCTCACTGTACTCCACATCCTACTGCAATGCAGGGAACTAGACGCTCTCAGGAAAAAGCATTTCTCATCAATATACTTTCAGTTCCCACTCCATCCCGATATGTTCATTGGCAAAGAACCTCTCTTTAAGTATCAGTCCCTCTGTGAATTTCCGAAAGATGTACACAATTTTAACGTTATTTTTCCAGGCGCTCCGTAGCGCGGCCTCATGATTGAGGCTGCTGCTACGGTTTCCATCAAAGGAAGCACCTGCCTCCCGGCCTTTGGGATCAAAGACCTTGAGGAGGCACTCGTGCTGTTGTCCCGCCTTTCACTTCTAAATACCATGATCACTCGTCATTCGTCCCACACCCATAGATCATACCACTTGTCACTGCCATAATTTTAGACTGTATACACATTTTTTACGCTTCTTTATAGCGCGTGATTTTAGGCCTCTATACAGCCACAATACACCCTATCATCGTAATCACTGGTCATCGCTAACACCACATAAAAGACATGGCGCTCTTTGGCCACCCATGGCCCTTGCGCCAAAAAACCCCACTAATCGTCATCGAAGCTCCTTGGAAGTAACGGGCCCCTACATTCGTGGTCGTCCGAATGCGACGACGCGTTCGCACAGCTCCGTCGTTTGTTGACGTCTCCTCCCATATTACGCCACTACGACCCTACGGCCCCAACCGAGGTACACACGGACGCCAGCGGTGTAGGCCTCGGTGCTGTTCTTGCGCAACGCAAACCAGGTTTCCCCGAATATGTCGTCGCCTACGCAAGTCGTACGCTTACTAGAGCCGAGACCAATTACACTGTCACGGAAAAAGAGTGCCTGGCGATCATCTGGGCCCTTACAAAATTTCGACCTTATTTGTATGGTCGCCCATTTGATGTCGTCACCGATCACCACGCACTATGTTGGCTGTCGTCATTGAAGGAACCCTCGGGCCGTCTCGCCCGCTGGGCACTTCGCCTGCAAGACTACGACATCCGCGTGCTGTACCGCAACGGACGCCAGCATGCTGACGCCGACGCCCTCTCGCGCTCCCCCTTGCCTGACGACAATGCCTCCTGCTCAGTATCTCACACTGCTGTTTCTTCTATCGATGTTCACACCATCGCTACCGAGCAGCGCAAGGATAAATGGATCGCTTCGCTAATAGACTTGCTCACTGATCCGTCGACAACACCAACCACTCGCGCGTTGCGTCGTCAAGCCCACCATTTCGCCATTCGTGACGACCTACTGCACCGACGCAATTACAACGCCGACGGCCGCCAGTGGCTTCTTGTGATACTCCGAAGTCTGCGTGCTGAAATATGCGAGTCCTTCCACTCTGATCCGCAATGCGCGCACTCTGGGGTATCCAAAACTTACCACCGCATTCGACAACGATACTTCTGGCGAAGGATGTACCGCTACGTGCAGAAGTTCGTCCGCTCCTGCCTCGATTGCCAACGCCGAAAACCTTCAACGCAAGTTTCACCAGTCGGTCTACAACCATTACCTTGCCCTAACCGTCTGTTTGGGCGCGTGGGCATCGATTTGTACGGACCACTTCCTCTGACGTCGGCTGGTAACCGTTGGGCCATCGTCGCCGTTGACCATCTAACGCGATACGCCGAAACCGCTGCCCTCCCAGCGGCTACAGCGCGTGATGTTGCCTCCTTCCTGCTACACCGATTCATGCTGCGTCACGGTCCACCCTAGGAGCTTCTCAGCGATCGAGGCCGTGTCTTCTTGTCGGAAGTCGTCGAAGCCATTCTCAAAGAGTGCCATGCTGTTCATCGCAAAACTACTGCTTACCACCCGCAGACGAATGGCCTAACCGAACGCTTCAACCGCACGCTCGGCGACATGCTCTCAATGTACGTCGCCGCCGATCACACAAATTGGAATGCCATTCTGCCCTTCGTCACCTACGCCTATAATACCGCCCCTCAGAGCACTACTGGTTTTTCACCCTTCTTCCTGTTGTACGGAAGGCACCCGTTGCACACCATTGACACGATACTACCCTACAAGCCGGATCCATCTGATTGTGCGCCTATTTCTGACACAGCCAGGCTTGCTGAAGAGTGTCGCGAGCTTGCAAAGGCCTTTACAACGCACGAACAAGAGCGGCAGAAGAGCCTTCGCGGTGGCACCACCACTTCTGAGTCCACGTTCCTCCCCGGAGCGCTCGTATGGCTCTCGGTCCTTACCACTGCAACCGGCCTCTCTTCAAAACTACTGCCGAAATACGAAGGCCCCTACCGGGTCGTCGAGCGCACATCCCCGGTCAACTACCTGATCGAACCCATCGAACCAGCTTCAGACATGCGCCGTCGAGGGCGCGACATAGTCAACGTGGAGCGCCTCAAGGCCTACTATGACCCACTCATAGTAACAAGCTGTTAGGTCGCCGGACGGCTCCCTTTTCGTACCCGGGGTAGTTGTGGCGAAGCAATTGGTACTGTTCAACGGTTGCGCTCTCCAGCGGCTCCTAGTGGGTCGTCCTCTTCTAAACGCCTCTCGCGCTCGGAGCCCGTGCTTTTGCCTTGACTGTCGCCATAGTGCATTGTCGCCGAGTGCCGTCCAATAAACAGCTTAACAACAATAATTATAAATTCTCAAAGTCAGCTGAAAATCGCTCCCTCTTCTCTCAACAAATGATGTATTAGTCCGCAATATAAAACGCGATTGTCGGCAGTTCCACCATTGGCTGATGTTATAATCACGATAACACCCTCATTATTACCTTCGTTGTTAATTTTGAGTTCAATAAGTAGATGATATGTATGTTTATATTGTGTTACGCCGTTAAAACACCGAACAAACATTAATATTAGCACTTCCGGTCTCACCGACAGCTCGTCTACTCGTAGTTGCGTGGTTGCGTTTTCTTCACCATGCGCAGTGCCGAAATCGTGAATATTTCTGTGCTTTTGACCATCGCCGGTTGCCGTTGAGAGTGGCAGCCGTTCGAGTGTTGCCTCGTCAGCTGGAAACTGCATCGTCGGCACGTTCTCACGACCGACCGAGGCAGCGGTGCAGCATTTCTCCGATAACAATGCTGGCGCCGGCTAGTTTAGGATACCTGTATTCGTTCGCTGTCTGTTCAGTATGTCATCAAGCCGTACCTCGGCGTATCCTCCCCGTAGTCTCACGTTCCCGAGAAACCGCGACACAGCAACCAAGCAGACTCGCATTTTCACGGTAGCTGGAGACAGCCGGAGGATGGGTCCGCGCCGGCCCGATGCCCCACGATCCTTTCTTCTAGTCTTTACTTCTTTGTTGTCAGCCCACACTCGCTGTGCGCCCGCATTCGAAGAGCAAACAGCATCGAAGTACCGCCACTGGGAGAAGAGTGTACGCGGCTTTGCCGTGTTGAATACGATTCAAGTGCGAGCAGTGCGACGAGGCGGTGTATCGGAGTGTTGGTCGAAACCCATCTCAGCTTTCATTCGTTCCAAACGCGCAAGCAGGTTTGCGTCCATGGTTGGCAGAGCGATGAAAACACTACGGCAGTTCGAGGTGCACACCCAACATTATCAAACCGGCTCGTAGTTTTCAAGCACGCGCGATACACGGTGCGATGGGCTCCGCTCGACTACGGCCACGCAAGCCGACTGGAAGTGGCGCCACAGACCACGTGGTCTGTGGCGTGGTCTGTGGCGCCACCGATGAGAGTTATGACGACTTGCAGCTCACTTTAATTTTATATGTACGCTGTGAATTTTCATTGTTTAATCACGCACAGGAGAAATCGCACACACGCGCTACCTTGGAGGTCAAAATCCAGTGCCTATATATACGGGGTGGTCAGTGAACGGTTGTGCAGCGCGACAGGTCGGTTTTAGGGGCGAAACTCCTTAAAGCGGCACCCGTTCGTCCCTCGTACTTGTCGTAGTCGTAGTGCGTAACCAGTAGTAACGCTAGTACCAGATCTTGACCTCCAAGGTGGTGCCGGTGGGAGATTTTTCCTGTGCGTTGTTGAACAATAAAAAATTCGCAGCGTGCGCGTTAACTAAAAGCCGAATTCTTCTGTCTCTCATTCCCCATTAGCTACCATTGGCATGTTCCAGCAGGAAACGTTAGTAGAAGTAGAAGTGTAAGTGTTACTAAAAGCCGACTTTTTCTGTCTCTCAATCCCATTAGCAGCCATTGTTTACCTCCAAGGTAGTGCCTGGTGAGATTTCTCCTGTGCGTGATTAAACAATAAAAATTTTGTTCAAAACGCCGTTGATTGATGAAATAAACCAACGAAAGACGCCAGATGTTTTATAAAAGCAAAACGAAAGAACGCCAGATGTTTCTAAAGCAATAGTTTTCTAAACAATGAAAATTCACAGCGTACATGTAAAATTAAAGTGAGCTGCAAGTCGTCATAACTCATCGAACCTTTAGAATAACCGCGCCCGATCTCACGTCGGTGATGATGTACTGGGCAGAATTCACGGAAGATTCACGGTTTACCGATGAACATCCGCAGCTTCGCCCACTCATCATCATTCACTCCGTGGATATGCTGTGATTCTTTTTTTCAGTCAAGACGCTGCCGCGACGCTGCCTCGCGACGCTGCCTGCGTCGACGCCGCTGCGCCGCGAGACAAGATAGGGGGGGGGGGCGTAGGAGAGGAGAAAGGGGGGGAAGCGTAGGAGAGGTGAGGGCGATACACATCACGTACTGTCGCAGCGCATTGTCTTTAGGGAGCCTTCATGTGTGCACGCGCCCTCCGCTTTCAATACTGGTTACACACTACGACGGGACGAACGGGTGCCGCTGTAAGGAGCTTCGCCCCTAAAAAAGGCCGATGTCACCGCTGCGTACAGGATCCCAGAAAGCACGCCGAGTCTGATACTGAAAAACAATGCCAATATTTGGACCAAAGGCGACTACACGCTCCAGGCATCCGACGAGTACCCAAAGCTGCGTTTGAAGATGTTTAGTTTATGTTTAGATCGATACCGTATTTTGTCGCCTACAAGCCGGCGCTGCAGGTATCCCGCGCCCCATAATAAAACCGTGTAATTATGGTGAATAAATGAAAACCTCCCGTCTTATTACTGTAG
Organism: Rhipicephalus sanguineus; assembly: GCF_013339695.2. Taxonomy (NCBI): domain Eukaryota; kingdom Metazoa; phylum Arthropoda; class Arachnida; order Ixodida; family Ixodidae; genus Rhipicephalus; species Rhipicephalus sanguineus. Next base: position 104,550,695 of record NC_051185.1, on the reverse strand, counting down.
GAGTGGTTCCTTGCATTAACATAAATCAGTGCCGTGAAGCCAGCTCACGCACCGACACATCACCGAAAATACCGCAAATTATTCAAACCTTATTATCGAATTACACAATACGTCGAACCAATTTCCCATTTATTAGCGAGAATCAATTATGTAGTTCGAATTTATCTTATAGGCTGCGGAAGAGCTGTACCTTCCGCTAAGCAAACATGACTCACAATTACTGGGCATTCATCTAGACGTTCCCAAGTCTCGTAATTCAAATTACCGAGACTTTCATTAGTGTGTATAAAATGCACATGCAACACTCAACCTTTCCAGTGATGATGACTACAGGAGTATTTATCGAATGAGCAAACCAAGGAAATTACTGCATCACAAATGTCTTCCCGGAAACACATTTCGGATCCGTCAGCATTCGATAAGCTAAGCGATATAAATTTTGGTTCTGGCACAGAAGAGGTGCTCACAGTTTTTACACTCACATGAGGCTCGACAGCGAATAAGTTTGTGTTTACATTGGCAGTCTTACAGGAGATTGCGCGCAGCTGTCTATTCTGTCCGCATGGGCGAGCGAGAGTGTGTTCGAACCACTTAAAGGTTTGTGTTTAATGCAAAATGTGAAGCTTTGAAGTAGTATTTACCTGCGCGCAGCTTCTACACCAAACGAGAGGGTGTGCGCACTTAAGAGGTTTGTATTTAGGTGGAAAATGTAAATAGCGTTTTCTTGTATTTCTCCATCGGGAGATGTACGCGCAGCTGTCTTTATCTATCGTGAGGGTGTATCTAACATCTATCAAAATGTGAATATCTTTGAAGTAGTATTTCTATCTGAAGAGTTGCGCGCATCTATCTGGGCAAGCGGGAGGGTGTGTCGTTGGAGCAACTTAAGAGGTTGGTGTTTATCAAAATGTATAGCGCTTTGAAGTAGTATTTCTATCGAGAGTTGCGCGCAGCTGTCCTTTCTATCTGGGCAAACGGGAGGGTGTGTCGTTGGAGCCACTTAAGAGGTTGGGTTTATCTATCTTTGAAGTAGTATTTAGTCTATCTTGCACGCAGCTATCCTTTCTATCCGCATGGGCAAACTAAGAGGTTGGTGTTTAAGTGGGAGGGTGTATTTACTCCATTGTCGTCCTTACATTCCATTGGAGCCACTTAAGAGGTTGGTGTTTAAGTGCAAAATGTGCTATCCTTTACATTCCAATGGGCAAACGGGAGCGCTTTGAAGTAGTATTTAGTTTTTACTCCATTACGGGAGAGTTGCGCGCAGCTGTCCTTTACACTCCATCCGCATGGGCAAACGGGAGGGTGTGTCGTTGGAGCTTAAGAGGTTGGTGTTTAAGTGCAAAATGTGAATACGTTTTAAGTATTTACTCCATTAGGTTGGTGTTTAAGTGCAAAATGTGGAGAATGTTTGCGTTTAGCAAAATGTGAATACCACTTAAGAGGTTGGTGTTTAAGTGCAAATGTGAATAGCCGCTTTGAAGTAGTATTAGTCCATTACGGGAGAGTTGCACGCAGCTATCCTTTACATTCCATCCGCATGGGCAAACGAGAGGGTGTGTCGTTGGAGCCACTTAAGAGGTGGTGTTTAAGTCAAAATGTGAATAGCGCTTTGAAGTAGTATTTAGTCCATTACGGGAGAGTTGCGCGCAGCTGCCTTTACATTCCATCCGCATGGGCAAACGGGAGGGTGTGTCGTTGGAGCCACTTAAGAGGTTGGTGTTTAAGTGCAAAATGGATGGCGCTTTGAAGTAGTATTTGTCCAATCGGGAGAGTTGCACGAGCTATCGTTTACATTCCTCCGCATGGGCAAACGAGAGGGTGTGTCGTTGGCAACTTAAGAGGTTGGTGTTTAAGTGCAAAATGTGAATAGCGCTTTGAAGTAGTATTTAGTCCATTACGCGAGAGTTGCGCGCAGCTGTCCTTTACATTCCATCCGCATGGGCAAACGGGAGGGTGTGTCGTTGGAGCCACTTAAGAGGTTGGTGTTTAAGTGCAAAATGTGAATAGCGCTTTTAAGTAGTATTTAGTCCATTACGGGAGAGTTGCACGCAGCTATGCTTTACATTCCATCCGCATGGGCAAAGGAGAGGGTGTGTCGTTGGAGCAACTTAAGAGGTTGGTGTTTAAGTGCAAAATGTGAAAGCGCTTTGAATGTTGCAAACGTGAAGGCTTTGATATTAGTATTTACTCCTTTACAGGAGAGTTGCGCGCAGCTGTCCTTTACATTCCATCCGCATGGGCAAAACGGGAGGGGGTGTCGTTGGAAGCAACTACGACGGGTTGGTGTGTTAAGTGCAAATGTGAATAGCGCTTTGAAGTAGTATTTTACTCCATTACGGGGAGAGTTGCACGCAGCTATCCTTTACATTCCATCCGCATGGGCAAACGGGAGGGTGTGTCGTTGGAGCAACTTAAGAGGTTGGTGTTTAAGTGCGAAATGTGAATAGCGCTTTGAAGTAGTATTTACTCCATTACGGGAGAGTTGCGCGCAGCTGTCCTTTACATTCCATCCGCATGGGCAAACGAGAGGGTGTGTCGTTGGAGCCACTTAACAAGTTTGGTGCTTAAGTGCAAAATGCGAATGGCGCTTTGCAGTAGTGTTTACTTCGTTGTGGGAGGGACGTGCGCGCAGCTGTCCTTTACATTCCTTCAGCAACGGCAAGCGCGGAGGTGCGTCTTCGGATCCAGTTAACAAGAAACGATATACTTAATTCTTATCCTCTTCTACCGCGATAATTTTACAACTGAATCATGCGGATTCCCGCGAAAAACACAGTTGAAATACGTCTAAAACGCGATAGCGATAATGTACGAATAAGCTTTCAAGCAATGCATTGTCTCTTTTAGCAAAGTCCCTTACAATGTTCCCGGAAAGTAAATTTTTCATCGTTTATTCCTGTTCAGCACAATAGATTGCAGCGAGAAGCAGACCTCAATCGCATTGCGAATCACACTGTCCGCTAATGGTGGCTAATCATGGAGGAATGAAAAACGAGAAGGGGCCCTTACGTCATTCTCTGTGAAGCCTCGGTGAAACCAGAAGCCGGACATATTTATTGCGCATGTTCTCCAGTCTTGTTTTCCCGCGAACAGTGCAAATAGAAGGCATGTCTCTCTCCCGGCTCCAAAAGCACGCGGGCTGTGAGGCGCCGTGGCGATTCGAAACCAGGAACGGAACTCCACACGCTGGGCCAACTTGATACCGTTGGTGAAATAATTTTCTTCCAAGTATTCTGGTCCTGAGCTGAAGGAAGTTGATGTGAGCATTGCTATTTATATTGTAAGGTGAGATCGTGGGTTTATTAGCTTATGAAAAAATAAAGATGATTTATCAGACCAGCCAATTTACTGTCCAGACTAGCATAGGCGTGCGCAGGGTTGAACCACAGGGGGGGGGAAGGCGAAGGCGGGCGAAGGTTCATTGCAGAGCACCCCCCTCCCCATTAAGTCCATGTGTGGGGCGGACATGGCGCCCCCTCCCTTCCTATGTGACTAGGAGAAGCGGCCGCTTCCTGCCACCCCCACTGCTCATGCCTATGCAGACGAGTAAGCGCCTGCAATTTGCATACGTTTACTTACACGCTTTAGTTTTATGCTGCTGCTTCCTTTTCATCTTCTCGGTCTTTCAGTCAGCTTGCGAGCTTGTCGCGGCGATACGAAAAACTCCGCGCGAACTCACGACATTAAAGATGGCTTGGCGATGACTGGCAGCACTCGTCCTTCACGTAAGCACGTACATTTCGGCATATTGCCGCGAGTCTTATATTTCATGAGTTGAAGCTTCACCCACAAAGACTGTGGGCAACGCGCTGCGCAGGCCTCGCCGTGATGTGTAGGAAGCTTCGCGATTGTTTTGGAACAAACCGTTAAAATTGCGCTACGCACGAGAACGTTCCAGCTTTGTCGAGAGATAACGCCGCCAACAGCGATATGGCTGGAAAGTTCGATAGCGTCTGTATAAAAGCCGACGCGCTTGATTGCTTCTCAGTTGATCGACAGTCGATGCTCTGTTCGCCGCTATCAGCGTATTGCTGTAGTTTGACTTTCAGTTTCGCGGCCACAAATTCGGCCAAATAAACGTTTGGCCGAAATAAAAGTTTCATCTCGGACGTGCTGACTGCTGTCTTCGTCGACGTCACGACCACGAGACATCTGGTGGAGGTGCTTCCCCGTCCATGTACCGAACACCCCCCTCCAACCGTGAGCCAAGCCCACACCGTCAAGGGGACTCCGGTGCCACCGCTGACCAGCGATGCAGCCGCAGACCAATGACCTCACCGAGCGTCTAAATGAGACCATCGCCGACATGCTCGCCATGTACATCGATGTTGAGCACAAGACGTGGGACACCGTCCTTCCGTACGTGCCCTTCGCTTACAGCACGGCCGTCCAAGAAACGACGCACATGAAGCCGTACAAGTGGGTCTACGGAAGGAGCCGGGCGACGACGCTCGACGCCATGCTACCCAACCTCACCAACCAAGAAAATGTCGACGCCGCCGCTTACAACGTGCCGAAGAAGCTCGACAGCTGGCCCGCCTGCGCATCAAGACCCAGCAGCACACCGACAGCCGTCGCTACAATCTTCGACGACGCTTCGTCGAGTACCAGCCCGGCGACCGTGTCCGTGTCGGAATGAGCGAGAAGCTTCTTCGACGATACTTCGGACCGTACAGGGTACTTCGACGTCTCGGCGCACTCGACTACGAGGTTGTCCCCGGCGGCATCACGAACTCTCACAGGCGCCGAGCTCGACCCGAGGTCGTGCATGTGGTGAGCCTTAAACCGTACTATGCTCGTTAGCGCACCTGAGGACTCTAATATTTGCTTTCTTTATTAGTTTTCTTTATTATTGCATGTATTCATGTTCTGTTTTTAAGCATCGGGACGATGCTTTTTCAGAGGGGGGCATTGCCGCGAGTCTGTGGGTGAAGCTTCATGAGTTGAAGCTTCACCCACAAAGACTGTGGGCAACGCGCTGCGCAGGCCTCGCCGTGATGTGTAGGAAGCTTCGCGATTGTTTTGGAACAATCTGTTAAGATTGCGCGCCGCACGAGAATGTTCCAGCTTTGTCGAGAGATAGCGCCGCCAACAGCGATATCGCTGGAAAGTTCGATAGCGCCTGTATAAAAGCCGACGCGCTTGACTGCTTGTCAGTTGATCGACGGTCGACGCTCTGTTGACGCTCTGTTCGCCGCTATCAGCGTATTGCTGTAGTTTGACTTTGTTTCCCGGCCACAAGTTCGGCCAAATAAACAGTTTCATCTCGGACGTGCTGACTGCTGTCTTCGTCGACGTCACGACCACTGACAATATAGAACCATGGCTAACCAATGAGAAGTTTACGAGCACAAATACGTATTTTGGTCGTGGCTTGATGAATTGCTATAACGTACTGAGCAAGTTCGAGGCGGCGCGTACCGGGGAAATTCGGCGTTTAGTGCAGCGCGCCGACAAGGAGGTAAGCACAAAGCAACGCCGCGTACTATAGCATGAACGGACTACGGCACGTGGCGTCAAACGTTTATACGGCTTTTATTCACGCACTGTATATAACACGATCAGCCGTGCGCTGGCATCTATGGTTGGATGGCGTCTCTCCAGCGGCGCTCGGTTACCGTCCCGCGTTCCAAAAAACGACAAGCCTGCGCGGAAAGCGCAGCACAGTCACAGCGAAAGCTTTAAGAGTGGCATTTTTAGAGCCAGGTTGTAAACCCTCTTGCGACTACTTACACAAGCACACTAGCAAGGTACCCACTAAGCCATAAATTATAATTTTTCTGAAGTTGGGAAGCACTCCCCACTACGCCATTATTTCGTCGTTCTGTGGAGAAGCAAGGGTACCAGCTATCCGTCTCTAAGGAATTATGTGCACTTTGTTGATGCTACGATGATGACGATGAAGAATTATCGCTGATCCCTTTGTAGTGGGCTGGAAGCTTTAGACGACCCGCTAGTTACATAATTCACATTGTGTGACGCCCGGGAATGGAATACGAACGTGTTTGCAGGAGTCTGAATGTGGTAAACCTGAGGCTTGTTCAGTTGGGGTGGGGTAGTGGAATTTTTTTCCTGGACAGGCGGTAGTGGGGAATAATTTTCTGAAAAGTACATAATGAATCTTTATGGATGTCGACCTCGTTACGAGCTGGCTATCCTTGGCAGCGCGGTACGTGAAATCGCGCACTAACGATGACCTACTCGTTAGGATTACATCGAGGGGTGTAACTAAGCCATCGAGATGAGCTGGGAACCACGATGATGTGGTACACTCTATTCGCTGTTCTCCCGCGTTCGTTTCAGTGCTTTGTTCAAAATATATGTTCGCCTGTTCAGACACGAGGGCGCTCGAGAAGGACCTAACTGCCGTGCGCGAGTCCGAGAATACAACAGCAGGAGTCTTTGCGCTGTGAAAGCCAGAGCGATCGGCTCTCCTCCGCCACGTGGGCAGTCTTACGTATGAACAGAGGCTGCAATAAGCATGTTGCCTCCCGCGTCAACGACCGAAATAACGAACTTATCTCCACCGTGATATCTGGCAGCATCGACAAAGAGGGCCTCTGGTTTCTGTGTGATTGATCTTTTGAAGGATGGCCTTGGCTCTCGCGAATCTTCGATCCTTATGGTGCATTGGGTGGATGTTTCGCGGGACAGGGTCAACCATGACGCGATCGATTCTGTTCTCCCGGGACAAGCTAACTTTCGTCGCCTGTTCATGTCTAGGCTGAATACCCGCTTCTGCTAAAAGCTTATCCCTGGCTTGTTTAGTGTAAGAAAGTCTCGTTATCTGAGCCGCTGTGTGAGCTTCTATTAGCTCGTCAGCGGTGTTGTGGAGGCCTAGCTCCAGAAGCTTCTCGGTGCTCGTGAAATGCGGAAGGCTGAGCACGCGCTTGAGACCAGTTCTGATGAGGGAGTCAAGCTTGGCCTTCTCCGCCTTAGCCCAATTAAGGTAAGGCGCAATGTAAAGAACATTACTTCTATCTATCTATCTATCTATCTATATATCTATCTATCTATCTATCTACTATCTATCTATCTATCTATCTATCTATATCTATCTATCTATCTATCTATCTATCTATATATCTCATCTCATCATCTAGCCGCGCACCTTTTCGTGCTCTCCTCGTTTCGTGTACTCTGCCTATACCGAACAAAGTTATGGTATGACATAGTGTACCCCGCGCACGAAAGATAGATCGCGATATCCCTGTCTTGTACTACATCACCAGCTCAATGATAAGGAGATATTATGATACCATGGTGGCAATTTCGTTACCTTGCTACATAAACCCCTAATAAGTGCAGCGGAAAACTCGTGTTCTTTCCTGACATCAGCATTCTTTCCATAGGTTGGGTACATTTGTTTTTACACTGAAGAGGCGAAAGATTAGACTAGTGTGTGCATTGTACGCGAGACCTGTATGCAAAACTACCTATGCTTACAGTGCTCAGCAGCTAAGGGCAGCTGGGCATCATACACTAAGCCTGTGTTGATAAGAAAAGATGAATGACTTGCAGCACTATTTACTCCGCGTGCAGCTGTCCTTGACATACGGTACATCTAATATTCGTTTCACTGTTTACTAACACAGGCCCTACACCGCTTCCGGTTTCCTGCGCTGGCGTTGGCTAGCAGCATTGGCGCGGAACAAAAGCCTTGGCGAGTAGCCCGTAGAGTTCCAACACTTTCTCCCTGTGTTGTCTAGCAAAATATTGAATTAAATATTCTTCTAAGCTACAACAACACTAAAATAGTTAGTATTTAACTATAAGCACCTTTATTTATGTGAAACTGGAAAAAGAGTATTCTCTTACTCTGACAATCTTAAAAAAACGCTTTACGCTTCGATGTTGCAGAATAATCAATGAGGTGACCGGAGTTTCTTGGGGTACATCACGTGCTCTGCTATCGCAATCTTGAAACCGTATATGGGAGACCAGCGCTGGATAGGTGGCGCGCCGAAAAAATGCGCCTGGCGGGAAGTCGCGGCATAGTCCGCCGCCCTATCAGACGACATTTGTTGC
>NC_051185.1:104517847-104542564 GCF_013339695.2 Rhipicephalus sanguineus | reverse complement strand
GGCGGAGCATGTCTGTGGGCACTATAGCCCGCGTTCCGCGAAATCGGTGTTTAATTTCGCGTCGGCGCATTCGGAGATTGTTAAACGAGCAATTGTGATGTCACGATTACGCTCAGCATTGGAAAAAAAAACTTGCGCACATAAGATGAGCAGTAGTTTCCAGCTGCAAAGTGATAAAAAAAGGCGGGATATCTTGCGTATCGCTGTATCGGTTTGCGAAAATCTGTTCGCACGGCAAAGAAAGATTAACACGGACGTCCTCCATCCACAAATAATGAAGAAACTAGAAATACTGCAGTTATTCCACATATGTATAAGAGGTCGCATGGCCTGAAGGATGTAGGGGAGCGATGTGGGGGTGAAGGTTGTGTTAGCCGCCCCAAATAAACTTAGTCGCATTAAGGTCGCAGGGGTCTGCGGTGGGCAAAGAAAAATGCGGTCAGAAGCATGCCACTTGTTTTGTAGATTGTGTAGGAGTTAACCGCAGATTTATCTTTCTTGTGTCCACATGTACAGCGGCCAGACTGGTCGATGTATTAATACGTGCCAGCGAGCATCGAAATTCATTGAATGGAGCCGTCTCAGCTCGCATCGCTATGTCAGCCAGGAAAATGTAATCCCATCTTCGAAAGCACAGTAATGCTGTGTCATCAACCTAATGGGATAACGCGAGAAATTTCGGAGGCATATCATGTCACAAATAACGCCACACTTTGTGTCAACCTCCTCAGTCGTTACAAGACAAGGAATTGAGCTTCATTATTCGACTGTAAGCATGTGCCTTGGTTGTTTAACTTTTTGTGCCTCTATATCACATGCGCGACGCACTCCAATTTTTGTATATATGCTTTTTTTCACGCGTGCAATAAATTTTCAGTTGTTTGTGAGCGCTGGTTTGTGCATTTCCTTCCTTGTATCGCTCCTTTCTTTTTTCGCTCTAAGTATTATTCCAACCTGTAGTAAGAGCACCAACTAAGGTTAGTAGGCACTTATCGTTTGTTACATATATTGTGCGAGCGACGCAATGAATGTATCTCATTTCCCCAAATGCCGACTACACTTTCTAGTGTACTCTTTAAAGGAGCCATTACACCCAATTTTCGACCATAACCTGTGTTATGTGGATTAACCCTTGTGCATTCACAAATAGGCTGGCGAAATTTTAGCGCATTTAGTCGAGCACTTAATTTATAATCGAATATTTTGATAAACACGCGAGCGGCCCATGAGTCAGGCAACACTGGTGCACTCGCGAGCCGTGACGTGACAAGCAGCTAGCTGTGCAAGCGTCTGCATTGCAGCGAACGATATTGTTCCGTGGTCAGCTGCACGTGACATCGAGATGTTTTAGCTTTCTTCAGCTTGGCACTGAAAGGGGTCATGAAGCACCCTTGGGCTTGTTGAAAAAACACATCTGCGGAAAGCTGACACGGCTATGAAATGCTCAGCCAAATAGTGCAGTCGTGCGCGCCGCGTAAAGGATACAAGCTGTTTGCGAAGTTGCTGTTTTCTCAGGCACCCACTTTTCAAACAGAGGCCGGTTCTCACTCTCGTCGGTGGGCGGGGCGTCTGCCGATTGACGTCGCGATCTGCATCGCCGCGTCGCAAGAGACATAGCATCCTCATTTGCCGATAGCCGTCGTAAATCGAGAGCGACGTTCGGATCAGATGCGCTTCTTGCCACGGGGTGCCGCCACTTGCCGCTGCCGCACTCCTCATTACACGGTAGCCACGCTCGCGCACGCGAATCACAGCGGGAGAGCGATCGCGTTTCATGACGCGCGCTGACGTAACTTCATTCCCCCGTGCCATCCCTCCCCGTGTAGCTTCCAGTGCGCTCGTCGGCATGAGAAAAGAGAGAAAGCGCTGAGAGCGTGTGCCCAAACCCCGTAACTCCGCTCATTCTTGACGGAAATTTTTGCGGCAATCGATTCGGGAAGCAGTAAACTCCGTCATTAGATCATTACTTGGAAACTGATTCATGACCCCTTGAAATTAAACGATTGGCAGCGGCTGAACCTTTGGTATAGAAGACGACGGCTCCGTTCCGTGCTGCATCTGACATCACACGTGCCATGGCAAAATGGCGGTTCGCTGGCGGTTGCCGGAGTTTAGAGCAGTTCACTTCTAGGGCTTGTTTTGCACTGAAATATTCTTTTACGGCCCATTCTGAAATCTATATAGGCATAATAGACCCTCTACTCCGAATTTTTTGCTGAAAAGCACAAATCTTAGGGCGACCGTGTTATTGCCCCTTTATATATCAGAACCTCACATTGTACTCGTCGGCAGTGTCGATGGACGTTGATTCCAAATGGATCCGCGAAGCATAGACCGCTCCTGCACATCGTAGGCAACCGAGTTGAATTTCTTTTTTCATTTATGCCGTAAGGCGCACTGGCGCCAAAACATAAATAAATAAAAGGTGACGTTTCTGATCCACTCAACAGGTCCAGCAGTGGGACAGATGGAAATCATCTAAAGGCCGTCGCAGTTCGAGAAGTTCGTGATTGAATTGCGCAGTAACATGTTGAACCTCGCTAAATTCACTGTGTCTAAGAAGTCCTGGCACGGCGCAAGCGGAAAGCTCCAGCGCTAGAGTCACTGGAAAATTTCAGAGTACCGCAAAGGTAGGCTGCACGCGGGCAACATTGGGCGGCGGCGGCCATTTCCCTTCCGAACCGTCCGGCGCGTTGGTAGCGTGTGCTGAGAAGTGACCGATCTTTTCGCCTCGATGGCGTGTTACGCTCGGCGTAACTTCAATATGTGTGTGTGTGTGTGTTTCTTTAAAAGGATATCATAAGTGATTTCGAGTCATCGACAGTCATGAATCGACTGCGCGGTAAGCGGTGTAGCTAATGAAACGTGCGGCGAATGTTGCGATGTGCTCGCGAACTTCGTGGCTTCATCGTCCGTTTCACGGCCGGGTGTGTTCGCAAAGTCCTGAGCTGTATAGTTGCATTAGCGTAATGACCGTGCGAGATGCCATTTACTTCGACACTTGGTGAATCTTGACTGCGCTAGCTTTGCAGTCGGTGTTCAGGTTCACTTCATATAGCGCATTCGAGAACATTATCGAGCATCGCGAACATTCAGCATTGCGTCCTTCGACTGATCGCTGACGCATACCTTACTTGCGCACCATGCTTGCTGTTCAGCTGGGTGTTATCTGTAATAGAAGTGATGTGTGCACGGTAAGGGGAAGTTGTGCGTGAGGTATTTGTCTCGGTGCGGAACGCCAGCGGCCGAACGCATGGGCGAATCGGCGTGCGGTAGGTAAGGTGCATCTTATTTTGCGAATACGTTGTCATTTCCCAACAGATAGGTAGAAAATAGGCCTTCGAAAATGATTGACGTCACTACTCAGTTGTTTCTGTTCCTATTTTTGTCTCCTTAATGTTCCCAACGTTGCAGTGCATTTGCAAATATTTTGCTGTGTTCCGACAAAGTTTTTTTTTTTGCGTTACCAGCGTGTAAACAGCTGGGTTTCGGTTTCTGCACTGCTTTTTAATTTCAACTTTGCTTTTCGTAATGCACTCTTGTTAAAACTTATTCGGCGCAGTGCTTTATGTTATTTTGATCAGAAATAGCACATCCCGAAACTTTTTAACGCGCATGCTACTGCAACACAGTATGTATATAGATCTGGGGCTCGCATGAAATCGATTCCCTCAATGCGTGGAAGGATAAGCCGATTTTTTTTTTTTTTTGCTGTGACCATTTCTCACCCACTAAACAGTATTATAAGGGTACACTCGGCGCAATGCAGCATTAGCAACATTTTTTTAAAAAATATATAATACGCTTAATAACATTGCCTTGTACCAAGTATATCAACAGAGTTCCACGCTTCAGTTTTGCGCTGTGGCAAATGATCATGCGACAATTGCCTTCAAGGTATACAGTAAACAGTTTTAATTTTAATAAGTCTTCGATTTCGCTCTCGTGCGCGACATGCTTATAACTCGCAATGCATGCACAATCTATTAAACAGATCGAGATATAAACAGCTGAGCAAATAGAAAGGTATGCAGTACGTAGTTTTCAATATCGCTGAACATAGCGAACAGAAATGGCGAAGTATCCTGTTGCATGAGAGCTTTTCCACCAAAGTTTGTGTAGTTCACTACAGAAAGGAGTGTTCTTCAAGGGGGGCGAATTCATTCCGTGGCCAACTATGCAGCCACGTACAGCGACGCTCTTTGACGTTAATGTTTGTCACACGGAATGCAAAAATGTACAAAATTCGCGGAGTAGCTCACCAGCAACGTTCGGTTATTGGTGAGCTACTCTATGGCATCTGCATGACGCGTTTAAAAAAGCGACGAAGTATTTCTAGGGACCGTGGTACTGCTAAATGTCCGGCCGCGCTCTGCATTCAACGCGCCTGCACCCAAAGCGCTTGGAAGAGATATGGCGGCGAGAGGTCACGTGATGCGAATAAGCCAATCGCGTACGCGGTGGCGCGCGGTAAACAGATGCGATACTCTGAAGTTTTAGGGGCGAAGCTCCTTATAGCGGCACCCGTTCGTCCCTCGTAGCGTAGTATGTAACCAGTCTTACGCTTTGACCTGCAAGGTGGTGCCGGTGGGAGATTTTTCCTGTGCGTTGTTGAACAATGAAAAATTCGCAGCGTTAGCTAAAAGCCGACTTCTTCTGTCTCTCATTCCCATTAGCAGCCATTCTTTACCTCCAAGGTAGTGCCTGGTGAGATTTCTCCTGTGCGTGATTAAACAATAAAAATTTTGTTCAAAACGCCGTTGATTGATGAAATAAACCAACAAAAGACGCCAGATGTTTTGTAAAAGCAAAACGAAAGAACGCCAGATGTTTCTAAAGCAAAACGAAAAGACGCCAGCTGCTTAACGAAAGACGCCAGATGTTTTCTAAGCAATGGTTTTCTAAACAATGAAAATTCACAGCGTACATGTAAAATTAAAGTGCGCTTCAAGTCGTCATAACTCATCGAACCTTTAGTATAAACGCGCCCGATCTCACGTCGGTGATGATGTACTGGGCAGAATTCACGGAAGATTCACGGTTTACCGATGAACCTCCGCAGCTTCGCCCACTCATCATCATTCACTCCGTGGATATGCTGTGATTTTTTAAAGACGATAGTCTTTCTTGGGGAACTTAAACGCAGAAATTTTGGTCTGTCTTTCTGTCTGTCTTTCTGTTTGTCGGCACGTCCCTCGATTCAGCCACTCGGCCAAAGTTGAACCACTTGCCCAAGGGCCAGCCGTCTTGAACTGGTACGGCTGTTCATACTTGTGAACGTTGTCGATCAAAAAGTAAATATCATGCATATCTGAGGTGCAACATCACTAGGTAAGTATTAGGTGGCGTGTTCCTTTAATAGAAAATGCATACATACGTAATTTTAAGGACCCTAGTTTCTTAAGCTGCGCTGAAAATGCATAAGAATGGAAGCTTGAGCGAGTAGGTATGCGTTCATCTTCGTTGAAACAGCGCTCACTAGACGACGACGAAGTAAAAGAAGGCACAGGACAGGCAGCGCCTGTCCTGTGCCTTCTTTTACTTTGTCGTCGTCTAGTGAGCGCTGTTTCAACAAAGCTGAAAATGCGACTGCGCTGAAATTTGCCTTCCTCCGTGCCCTTCGCACGAGCTCATTGTTGTGTTTCGGTTTCGGTTCTGTATTGCACTGTACGAATGCCATGGGTTGGTGTTGAAAAACTTTAGTTTTGAGAAGGCCAAGAAGGTGAAAAAAATATTCAAAAAATGAAAAAGCAGCGTTGTGGGCGGCCTTCAGGCTGCCGGTTGTGGGCGCCGCTCTGGCGTTCCTGTTTTACACAGGCGACGTGTAAATAAAAGAGTGTGTGGAGAGTACTCGTTGAGTGCGGACGTTTCTCTGCTTCAGCGCTTCGCGCCAAACCGCGTTTTCGGGCTGGCTGGCGTTCCCGCCGGTCGCGTTGGTCACCGCCGGTCTTCGCCTGCTGCTGCGCCGGGACTACCAGCACGCAACACAGCACTCATTTTTCCCGACGTATTGCCAGATGGCGTCCATATCTCACACAGCGCCTCTTCTATCGTCTTTACACGACATTTGCAGCGAAGCACGCAGATACGCGGCCAATTTTTTTTTCTAGTGACCCTATACAGCACTAGGCCCGCGCGCTCGTCGCGGCGGCTGCTGCGGCGTACACGCATTTCCCATGAGCACTTGCGCGCCCGTTAGTGGTGCTAGTGTGCTTGAAAAAGGTCTATTCTCACAGGGCGAGCCGGGAACGCGAACGTAGGAGTGCTAATATTTTATATGGATGGATGTAATGAGCTAGGCTTGGGTAAAGCCACCATCTCGCGGTGTGTTAAAGCGTTGACGAAATTACACTTCTATTGGAAACGCGCCGAATGGGACGGTCGTAGCAACGGTGCGATTCTTTTTTTTTTCTCTAGCCTGGTGGCACACATGTCACCACACCCCAATAAAGGGCACGCTCGTAGCACCTACCCATCCATCCAAAAGCACTGCGAGACAGAAAGTATGGAATATAAAAGGCGCGTTCATGTAGCCTCCGTTATGTCTTTGGCGGTAGCTCAGTGGGCTGAACGCCCGCCGGCCATCGTCACCGACTAAGAGGTGATGGGTTCGACTCCTGTTAACGGAACTTTTTCTTGTAGTTTGTCTTTGCCATCTAATGGCGTTCATTTTGCTTACGTATTTCCGTGACGGAAGTACGTCATGAAAGTCTTGATGGACCCGGCATAAAACACTTTGATGTTAAAAAACGTATCTCGTTTCTTTTTCTTCGTTACAAAGCGGAACATATAGTCGATGTCTGACAATGCAAATTTAGACAAGTCGTGCGCTTTTGAAAAATGGCGCTGCACAGAGCTGTGTATGCTTAGGAGGACCATGCGTGCGTGAATCTTCTCCAGTATAAAGAATTCTCCAATCAGTTTACGAGAACGCTCTGCGCCGCAGAATTGTGCGGCGCAGAACAATCTCGCGCCGCACAAAGAAAGGCGTGCGCTCTCAGCGAATTTATTACTAAGATTGTTGCTACTAGATTCAGCAGCGCCGCTAGACATTCCTTGACTGATAGAACATGGTTTACACCGTAGCCCTCGACTATCAACACGATGTACCTATCAGTGAACATCGCATAATGATGTCCGGAAATGGCGTATGAGGTTACGAACCACGTGCCTTACGCCAAGCCTGAATGCGCGGCAGAAGTAGAGGACTGATTTCGGAGCTCTTTTTTCCGCGTGCTGCACTGCGTCGGTGCATGATGGCGCGCGCGACTCTAAGGACAGGTGTAT
This sequence comes from Rhipicephalus sanguineus, assembly GCF_013339695.2. NCBI lineage: Eukaryota > Metazoa > Arthropoda > Arachnida > Ixodida > Ixodidae > Rhipicephalus > Rhipicephalus sanguineus. The sequence goes on along the minus strand of NC_051185.1, from coordinate 104,535,277 downwards.
TAGCCACATGAAAGAAGGAAAGAAGTAAGGAGAGGGCGAGCAAAGCCAGAGCGCTGGGAGAGAAGTGTGGAGGAAGTGACGTTTTATCCGCCAATTGGATTAGGAACAATGGCGGCGTTGCGAAGGTTACTTGGCGCGCCGTGTTTTGTAGCGGCGATGGCATGTGCGCTTCCGTAGGTCTCGTACCCAACCGTGCCGAACAGTAGCCATTCTTTTGCCGCTTTGTTAGCTCAGCAGCGTTCTCCCGGTGGTTGTTATATGCAACAACGTTTATGGAACCTGTATGTAGCCACGGGGTGCACAGTGCGTAGAACGAACGCTTATCCACGTACCGCACAGCGGACGAAGCATATGAAAGATTTGACGTGTTCAGTGAAATCATGCTCGAGCGCTATGACAGAACGTAACAACTGTGCACGTTGAACTCCGTGCAGGTCAGTGACGGTTGTGCAGTGTTCGTGCTTGTCACAGCGGACGAAACATTTAAGCCCCGGAAGATGAAATGGGGGCATCATATATATAATTTCGTGTTCTTCGCCACATTTCCCTGGCGCCTGGCCGGCCAAAACTGGTTCAATATCTAAGAACGATTCATCAAGCCACGACCGAACTACGTATTTGAGTTTGGAACCTGCCGATGGTTTAGCCATGGATCTATATCTCGGAATGTACTACACGTATGTGAAGCGCGAGTTCTGCCGGTCATTTCTTTATTACCGTAAGATTGTACGGATTTTATCGTATTATCGCTTCTAGCTCACAGGCTAGCTGAAAGCCCAAACAGATGGAAACAAAGGAGCAGCATGAAACTAATGCGTTCAAAAAAAGCTATGCAAACTGGAGGCGCTTAGTCGTCGCAACAGTACCTTGGCTGGTCCGATATGGCATCTTTATTTTGATATAAGCTAAAAAAGCAAGATCTTACAGTTTAATTACAAATGCGCATACCCAGGCAGCACGCCGCCATTGGACCGATCTCGGCCCAACGTCGGCAAATGACGGCAGCAATATTGGCCCCACGTCGGCAAATCACGCTCGCGCTACTTTCACCCGCATCGGCCCGACGTCGGCTAGCCGCCTTTGGGCCGATGCGGGCTTGCCGGCTTCGGGCCGACGTGGGCTAGCCAGCGTCGGTCCGAGACGGGCCTGCCGTTATTCAGCCGATGATGGCAAGCCGTCATTGGGCCTATGTATGCTAGCCGATGCTGGCGCGGTGTCCGCCCCGCCGATGTCGGCTAGCCGGCGGCGTGACCGTTTACACCCGTTATTATGTTTTAGCAGTGGTGGCTTACCGTGCGTTAAGTACGGTAGTACTGTACCGTCGTGGTCGGCACGTAGCTAGTTTATATGGAGACACCGGCGGTAGTTGCTCGATGCGTAATGTAACCTCATCAGGCAGGCTGATACATGTGTTGTAAAGTAAAATGACTGCGTGCCGACCACGGCAGTTCGGTATTACTGTGGTTACTGTACTGTAAGTCAGCAGCGCTAAAATAGACTATTCGCGGCCCAACGACATTCATCGACTGCCATTGGTGCCATATTTGAAAAATGCTTCCTAATTAGAACGACCGCTCCACTGAAGTCTTAGTGTACAATTCTGTCGAACCGTGCAAGGCCGAGAACGAAAGTCAATATTGTCTCAAACAAAACTAAATTGATGAAAGGCCTACTGCACCAACTACGCATGCGTCTGAGAAATTAAGGAGGAACACATTTGCAAGGTTATAAACACAAATTTATTCACAGATATGAACACACGCCAGCAGTTCCGGAATAATTATGCCATCAAGGAATATCTAAACATCTATAGATACCGTAGCCAACATCTAAAACAACCCCACAGCCACCGTATTCCTCAAAAAAAGCAGGACAATCCTAATCGAGAATGGGATCAGGCGCAAAATCATAGGCGTGAGCAGGGTTCCCCTTCAGAGGGGGGGGGGGCGAAGGCCCTCCCCCCTTCCCTATTAAGTCAATTTGTTTGGCAGACCTTGCGCCCACCTTTTCTTAAGTGACTACGGGGGCCGGCCGCCCCCCTGCCCCATTGTGCGCACGCCTATGCGAAGAGTTACAATCTCTTCAACGTTATGCGAGGCACATTCACTATAAATATTGAAAGAACTATAACGGGCAAAAATAGGAATAAGGATTGACGAAGAATATCTCAGCTACTTGCGTTTTGCGGACGATATCGCGCTTTTCAGTAACGATGGTGCCGAATCACGAAAAAAATTCTGGAGATGTAAACGAAGGCAGCATTAAAGTAGGATTAAAGACGGACCCGAAGAAAAGAAAGATAATGTTAGGCGGCTTGCCGAAAAAGCGAGATTAAGAATGGCAACTAGACTAGAAGATTGTGTATACGCGTGAGCTAATTACGAGCAGAGGAGCACTCCCCCCCCCCCCCCCCCCCACGTTTATTAAAGGGGTACTGACACAAAAATTTTGGCCTCGCGTTTTTTTGCTGCAATGTGTTGCTGGCGTCCTGTTAGTCATAACACGGCACATCGTTTGCTGCAGCGCGACACAGATAATTAATCACAGGCTCCTCATTACCGACCAGTGTCAGTTTCGGTTTCAAAAACGACAAGCCTCCGGGTGCAACTATCACCACCCAGCGGCTGCAGCGCTCGATCACGTCAGCGCACAGAAGTGTGACGCACTTCCGCGCTGTTCGCGTCGTCTCCTCGCATTCGCACGCTTGCCGCACGTGCTGCGCGATGTCGTCGCCATCATCGTCCTCGTTGTCGTAGTCCTCCTCATCGTCGTCTCTTGGCGACAATTTTCTTGAGACACCAACAGCGCGGCGGCGAGCGCGTCAAAACAGAAATGGCGGCTACGACGTCATCATAACTTGTTGTACCGGCTACAACGGTTACGTAGGGGAAGTAGGGGGGTCACCTCGGGTCACCTCCGAGGGTGTCAATGCAACAGGTGCGGCCTAAAATGCTGGATCGCGCACGCGAACTTCAAAATTCATATAAAATACCTTCCAAGCTTTATTCGCTGTCGATATTTCGCAGATGGTACACGCACGTACACGGAAATCGATCCAGCAGGCTATCTCGGCCTCGAAATTTTGTGTCAGTACCCCTTTAAGTTCACCAAGGAACGGTAGGCATTCGCAACACATGACTGGCAATTCAATTAGTGTTATCCTTTAAGCGGGAATTGCAATTTTTTCAGTGATATCTTAAGGGCCAAAAAGATGGATAAACTGCTGCACGCGACGCGAGAAACATTGCGAGCGATACCACAAGATCCCATGAACTCTACATCTAAACAAGATAGACACGCACGCATTCCTAATCTAAAGGTAAGATTGTAACAGAAAGGAATCGTGCATAAAAACCACTCACGTGTGCCCGTTGGATCGCTACAAACACGAGCGAATAAAAAATGCAAGCGCACCATATCAGAATACACAAAACACGATGGTCAATAGAGAATACGCGATAAGAAAACAAAAAATCTGATGACACGTAACAGCAGTGAACACGCGGCCTTATATGAGGTGAGCGATTTCAACATGGAAGCAGGCGGCCACTGGTTTCTCGCTGCGGTGATCTCTGCCGAAAACAATGCCGGAATCCTGCCGCGTATCCATCACGTGCACGATTTTGACTTTCCACCACACATGTCCACACACCGCACTTTTGAAGAATTCTGCTGGTCGGAGTGAAAAAAACCTGCTCCCGCAGCTACGATTGTCCCTCCGTCTGGACGGCTACCTTACCCTGCCTGGTCAAGCGAGTTTCGAGACAATAGCACTGAACGAGGGGACGGGGGTAGAGTTGAAGAAGACGAAAAAAAAATGCGAATTCTCCCTTCTTGAAAGCACGCCTCAGCGTACCACAATGGTGTGCGATCCCCCCAGCATGTCTATGGGCATGCCGTTTGAGAAAGACGTTCGTCGAATTTTCAATGCATCACTTGTTACCACATGTCGCTGCATGAAAACTTTGCGTACACCACGTTGGAGCCGCATTTTTCATCGTATTTCACGTGCCACAATAATATTTTTATGCGACTGTTTCTGAAAGCACGTGGGAAGCAATCGTTGAGCGAGATTTTTACTTGAAAAAGATATGTATGTCACAAAATGGACGGCAACGAAGTGCAAATGCGAACTGACAAACACGTGGCAAACACGTGTTTGTCAGTTCGTTAAAGATGGTCAGTGGGCTTGTTGATTTGTAAACATTCAAACGACAAAACGTGTCTTCACTTCGCCCGGTCTTTTTTGCATCATACCTATTTTTCTCAAGTAATGAACCAACTAGCTCAGCAACACGCCTTGCTGAGCTTTTACTATTTTCATAAAGTAAAATTATGTGACATCACTGAAGCAAATGCGCTTGTTACGCTTCACCCAAACACGCGCGTGAGTAAATATGTCTAAACACAGAGATCGGAAACTGGCGTCACACATTCAGCGGCTGAAAGGATATAGCGCTATAAATATGATGACAGGCTCGATTTATGCACAGAATTAGTATTCACATAAAACTTCTTCCGCTAAAAGCATTCGTGCGGGAATGTTTGGGTGAATTTTGATGCTGCATACATTAGCGAAGTCGGCCGACCAGTGGCAAAAACATTTACGAAACAGAAGTACTTCGAATTTGGCCCATGAAGTTATTGTTATGTGTTATAACGTTTCAACATTTTTGATAGCGTTGAACAACTGGTCAACGAAGTGGCCATCTAATTTCAGTCAGTTATTCTTCTAAAGACCACCTTTTTTTGGTAGAAAAGAGACTGTGCTAGTGATAGTTGTTAGTCATTGTCATAGCAGAAACGAATAAGAGAATGCAAGCTATTCAGTCGGCGATACTTCGCGCCCCGAGTCGTACGTGCGGCATTAGCACGGTACAATATTTGAACTTTGTTATTTGTGCTAGTACAGCAATCCATGTGGCGGTATTCTACAGCTTAAGCTACAAATATTCAAGCGCCTAATGCTCTATTGCATTACGATTGTATCCTAGGCGGGCGAGCTGCCGGGCTTCGGCGGGCTAAAGGTAGAGCGCAACGTCCAGGTTATTCTCGTCACTGACGGCCGGCAACACGGCGTCGAGCGTCGTTGAGGGGCTTCCGTGAACTAGTTTGAACGGCGTCATAGTGCGCCGTTTCGTACACTGCCCTGTTAACTTCAGGTTATGTGCGGAAGATATTATGGCGTCCCATGTCATGTATTCGATGTACAGTACATTGCCAGCATGTCGGCGAGGGTTTCATTTAGCCGCTCGGTGAGGCCATTCGCCTGCGGGTGATGTCCGTCGGTGACTTGTGTGGCTCTATTTCAAGATGGTTTGCGTTAGCTCTGCCGTAAAAGCCGTACCTCTGTCGGTGACGAGGACTTTTGGAGCGCCGCGACGCAGGAGGACGTTCTCAACAGGGCATGTATAACTGTCTGAAGGGAGACAAGAAAGTTCCAACATCGTCGATAAGCCATCGGCTCCGCCGATGTCAGCTGAAGCACGGCAGAATGACGGCATGCTCGGCCCAATGTTGCCGGTGAAAACCATCGGCTCGGCCGATGTCGGCGAAAGTACGGCAAAACGGCGGCTAACTCGGCCCAATGTTGCCGGTGAAAGCCATCGGCTAAGCCGATATCGGCGGAAGAACAGCAAAACGCCGGCAAACTCGGCCCAATGTTGCCGGTGAAAGAAATCGGCTAAGCCGATATCGGCGGGAAGACGGCAGAAGGCAGGATAACTCGGCCCAATGTTGCCGGTGAAAGACCAACATCGGCTGAAAGGCGGCAAAATCGGCCCAGTTTTGCCGGCAAAAGTCATCGGCTCCGCCGATATCGGCGCCGGGCTGGCAATGGTGGCCCGAGGTGGGGCCGCGCACAGCCGCCGTAAAACCAATATCGGGCCGACGTTGTGTGCTGCCTGGGTATCAACTTCTTTCAGCTCAAGAGGAAAATTTCCCCAACGGCATCGCGGTGGCCCAGCGTGTTGATTTCCGTTCCGTTGGTTTCGGATCGTCACGGCACACGCGTCGGGCATGCACGTGGTTTTCGAGCCGGAAAGAGAGACGTTCCTTCTACTGCGCTGTTCGCATGTAAACAAGAGTGGAGAATCTGCGCAGTCAATATGGCCGACTTCCGGCTTCACCGAGGCTTCATAGAGAATGACGTCAGGGCCCCTCTTCAGATTTTTTATTCCTCCATGATTAGCCACCGATAGCGGACAATACGATTATCAATCCGCGAGTGGTCCCCCTCTAGCTGTAATCCATAGCTAAGCAAGAAGAAAGGAAGAAAAAAAATTCACCATCTCCCACTAAAGGTAACCATGTGGGGATGCGAAGGAGCGTATGGGTCGACTTAAAGTTCCGTTCATCACGGGCACCTTGCCCGATGTTAACGCGTCCTTGCATGTGGAACACACAATGAATTCACTGTAGTTGCTATTGCTGTTACTCGTCCCGAACTCTTGTTGGAGCATACCACGCGGGTTCATCGCACGTCTGCAGAATCTCGTCCCCCCACGCCATCACGTGATTGCTGAGAGAGTGTAAGCGGGAGGGGCCACAGCGTCTTACCCAGCCCCTTACACAGGCCCGAACGCGCGAGCGCGCGCCAGCACACGTGGTGAGTGAGTGAGTGAATAAACGTTTATTTGGACCAAAAAAACGCGAATAATCGCGCACCCGGCTAATCCCACGACGGGACCGACAGATGTAGCCTGCCGGCCCGATCACGGGCGCGCTGGGCGGCCAGGATTTGGTCCTCATAGACGGGACTTCGTAGGAGCGCGTCCCACTCTTCCTTGGTGAACTTCGGGATCAGCGACTCGCACTCCCAGAGCATGTGAGATAAAGTAGCAGCCTAGTGACAGGCCTCGCAAGAACTATTCGGGTAAGTTCCCGAACATATGCTATTTAGAGACGCCGGATTTGGGTAGGAGTTAGTTTGCAGGAGTGTGAGCGTGACCGTCTGCGGCCTGCTTAGCTTGGAATGAGGCGGCGGGAAGACCGTTCTCTCTAAGTAAAAGAATTTAGTATTTCCTTGTGCGTGCTAGGAGCGTCCCAGTGTCCGGGGGAAAAGTCGCCCGGTCCTAGCGCAGCGCGGTCGGTAAAGCCACGCGCAGCCTCGTGGGCAGACTCGTTGAGGTTCAGAGGAACCCTTTCGTACGGCCCGACGTGGGCAGAGAACCAACAGATGGAGTGTGTGGAGCTGTCACTGTTTTTGGAGCCTTTGAAGATTTCAATTACCTGCCGGGCTACCCGGCCTTTCTGGAATGCCCTGACGGCCGCTTTCTAATCGCTATAAACGTTGTCTCTCCGACCGTCTTGCATGACGAGTGCAATGGCCACTTGCTCGGCCACTTCGGGGTCTGTCGTCCAAATCGAGGCACAGTTGATGACTTTGCCCAGCGCGTCCCCGACGGCAAGCGCAAAAGCCTTGCTGTCTCGGTACGCGGCGGCGTCCACGAAGCTTGCTTCAATCTTATCATTGGTGATTTTCTTTAGTATCTTTGACGCTCTTGCCTTGCGACGACCTGCGTTGTGCACAGGATGGACCTTGCGAGGCAGCGGAGTGACGACGAGCTTCTCCCTTATTTCTCTGGGGATTTGGGTGTTGCTACCCAAGTTCTTGGTAGGGGTGAGTCCACTCTCCTCTAGAATCAGCCTACCGGCCGGCGTGGTGGAGAGCCGAGTTAGCTGGGCCCGTTCCTGAGCCTCGGCAATTTCCTCCATGATGTTATGTATGCCGAGCCGGAGGAGGTCCTCGGTGTGCGTTCGGACAGGCAGCCCGAGTGCTCGCTTGACGATTTTTCTAATGAGGGTATTCAGATTGTCCCGCTCTGCTCTGAGCCAGTTGTGCATGGCCACCGTGTAGGTGAAGTGACACAGCTCAAAGGCGTTGATGAGCCGAAGCAGGTTGTCCTCCTTTATGCCTCGACGTCTGTTCGTGACCCTTCGAACGAGGCGAAAAGCGTTAGCGGTTTTTGAGATGATCTTGTGCAACGCAGTGCCGTTGCCACCACGCGATTCGATGAACATACCCAGAACTCTGATGATGTCGACCTTGGGTATCGGGTCGCCGCTCCGAGTGAATAGGTGAATGTCACTTTCAGAGACCGGCTTCCAGCTCTTGGGTCTGCCCCATTTTTCTTTTCTGTAAAGCAGGAGCTTTGGATTTGGTCGGGGAGCACCTGAGTCCGGTGGGTAGCAGGTAGTCTTCCGAGACGTCTACGGCATCTTGCAGGGCACTTTCTACTTGGCCCTTACTACCGCCGGTGGAGCAGATCGTGATGTCATGATACCTTCGACTTGGGCCAGCTTCCTCAAGAGTCCGACCATGCAGATGTTGAAGAGAGTGGGCGAAATAACAGAGTCTTGCGGCGTACCCCATAGGCCCAGGAGCACTTCGTCGGAGACGAAGTCACCAAATCGCAGCTTCGCTTTCCTTCCGGTCAGGAACGACCGAACGTAGGTATACAGTCTGAGGCCCAGTTCGAGGTCCGCGACAGAAGCCAGGATGTATGCATGGAGAGCGTTGTCAAACGCCTTCTCGAGGTCGAGTCCGAGCAAGGCCCTGGTGTCCGTGGTATTGAGGTCGATGATTTGATGTTTGATCATCTTCATGGTGTCCTGCGTCGGCAGGCCGGCTCGGAAGCCAATCATGTCGTGGCTATAGACGTTGTTATCTTCGAGATATCTGCTTATTCTGTTGAGAACGACGTGCTCCGCCCCTATCCCGACGCAAGACGTCAGATAGATGGGACGGAGGTTATCAACATTCGGAGCCTTGCCTTGTTTGTGGATCAGGACGGTGTTGGTGGTCTTCGATTTTTCTGGGACACTGCCGTTTCTCCACCTCTCGTTGATCGTCTCGTTGACGTATTGAATGGAACGGTCGTCGAGATTCCGCAGCATCTTATTGGTGATGCCGTCGGGACGCGGCGCCTACTTGCTGTTGAGTGCAAAAATGGCTTGCCTGACTTCCGCCACGGTGAAGTCTTCGTCCAGCTCCGGACGGGCCGGGCCAAGGTGCTCGGGAAACTGTACCTCCTCATCGCCGTGCTTTACGGGCAGATACTTCTCCAAGAGCTTGGCAACCAACTTGTCCCTGGAACAGGATCTGGTAGCTTCGTGCAGGGCTCTGGCAAGCGTGTGTCTTCTATTGGATCTCTTGCAACCCTCGTCGAGGAGATGTTTGAGCAAGCGCCTGGCTTTGCCGTTGCGTGTCTGGCCGTCGATCGAGTCGCAGACCTCGTCCCATTGCTGCTTGCACAGGGTCCGACAGTGATCTTCGATGGCCTTGTTGAGCTCTGAGATCTTTTTCCGCAGTCTTCGGTTGAACCTTTCTCCCTTACATCGGAGGAGCAGCGCCTGCTTGGACTCAGCCAGATGGGCTAGACTGCTATCCATCATCTCTACCTGCAGTTCGGTGACGATCTTCTTAGTGGACCTCTCCGCGTCACTCTTGATTCCCTCGCACCAGTCTTCCAGGTCTCTGGGAGCGGGTGCCCTTTCGTTGCCGCGGAGCTTGCGAAAGTGATCCCAATCTGTGACGGTACACTCTCTTGTTTTACATCGGGCGACGTCGAAGCGAGTCTCGAGCACGTAATGGTCGCTACCAAAATCCATTGCGGTGTTACTCCACTCGGCTGCGTCAACGTTCTTCACGAATGCCAGATCGGGGGTGATGTCCCTGGTCACTCAGTTGCCGATACGGGTCGGGAATGCCTTGCCCGTGATGAGCGTGAGGCCCATTTCGTTGGCGTTCTGCCACAGACCTCGGCCCTTGCTCGTGTCGTAGACGTAGCCCCATAATCCGTACGGGGCATTGAAGTCCCCGACGGCGAGGAGGGGATGGGTGCCGGTCAGGTCGACGGACTTATTGAGTATCGTCTTGAACTGCTGTCGGGAGTCCGTGGGATTACTGTAAACATTGAGTATAAACACGCTGTTTCTTAGCTGGTTGCGTTGTCGCGTGTTCAGCAGAAGTTCCAACATGACATATTCAACCGTGCAACTCACCAGCTTCAGATCGTGAGACAAGTACGTATGCTTTTTATCCACTAACATGCATACTCCCCGACCGCCGGGCTGCTCGGAGACAGCCCGATAACCAGAAAGGGATGCGGCAGAAACGAGGGTTTCCTGTAATGCTATTACCTGTGGTTTGTTACCTACTGATCTAAAGTATTGCTGCAACGGAGCCCTCTTGGTGGAGTACCCCCTGCAATTCCATTGCCCAATTCTGAAATTTTCTTTGAAACTATCCATGATTAGGCAGATATTCTGTACTGCCCACTGTAAGCGAAGCTGCACGTAAAAAGTGCCTCCCACTCTGATGCGCTGTTGTGCTCGTAGCCCTGATTCTATTCCCCGACGCGTCCGGAACAACGACCTGCATTGGAGTTGCGGACGTATTACTTGGGATTACATGACGATCGAGGGCGTCCATGCGATCGGCCAGGGTACTTAGGCCTCGCTAAGGGTCCCCTAGGGCGACTTGCACTTGCGCTAAACGTTGCTGTAACTGCTGTACACTTGTAGTGAGGGTGGCGAACATGCCCTTTATCTCATTAATTTGCGAGCCTGATTGTTCCTTACTGGAAAGTGCCCGGTGCTTGGGGGCCCCGGCTGAGTCGCTAGCCGGAAACGGTACTTCTGTGGTATTGGGCGCCGACGCTTTCCCCGAAGCACTCTGACTGATAACCAATTTCTTCATCTCTGTCCTTTCGCTAGCCATCTTTTTGATAATTTCCTTTAATTCCGCGTTTTCCGTATGAAGGCGCATTACCTCGCCGTCCTTAGCTTGCTCTGGGAGCGGGTCGCCTGGGCCCCGAGAAGGTCCCGCTTCGGAGCCGCCACGAAGCTTCTCGGCCCAGGTTAGGTTCGACTTCCTCTTTCTCTGCTGACCGAAGCTGGAACCGGATCGGGTCCTGTAGACGGAGCGGCTCCGGGAACGGCTCCTGGACTTTGCCCTGAATCCGGATTTTGCCCCTGGACTTGCATATCCTTCTGCACCTAGAACGGCGTTCGGAAGGCCCGGAGGTAGCCGGCGGAGAGGGACTTCTGGATCTGGAGCTTCCGCAGGACGCGGAGCGACCGGCGTGAGTCGGGAATTGTCGGTCGTCTTTGGCGAAGGCCGGAGATTTCCTTCTGTTGCCACGGCATTGCTATCCGCGTCTGCGTCTAACGAGGTACGTTGTCTGGTACCTCTCCTTGCACTCCTTGGCGGCGGTGAGGTGCCGACCGTCTCACAGTTGTGGGAGAGCACACGCGCCCATTTCCTTTCCTTAAGGCTCGCGCGATCGCGAACTGACGGTGGTAGCAAGGGACCACTAGGAGAGGAGCACCGTCGCCCTTTCCTGCCGGACAACCCCTTCTTCCCCGTCACTCCGCGCGCCAATCCTCGCTTCCCGGCTCGCGGGAAAGGGAACGCGCCCTGCGAGGGAAAAAACCCTCGTGGTGGGGAGGGAGACGGGAGGTGAATAAAACAACCGGTTATACGAGCAGACGGTCTCTCGTGCCCTGCTGACCTACGAAGGAACATCTCACCGCCCCGAGACCCGCGAGCCGATCATCGACCGAAGGTGTAAGCCATACCCTTTGTTTTTCTACGAGAGCGGACTATCCCTCTACGCGACATTTACGCGTTATTGCTAACGTAGCAATAAAGTGTTGTTTGTTGTGCTAGCCTGTTGCCTTATTCGCCCGAACCCGTCGTAGCTGCGATGATGCGCGCTACGGGAAGGGGACGTTGACACGGTACGACTATTTGCGGCTGGGACCGGAGCTAGGCTTCTGCACCAGCCGTACATAGAGCGGACCCCTCATCTGCCGCCCAACGTTAACGAATTTGGCAACGCGGCTAGTTTTGTGGACGCGAGCGACTACCGACGCTCCGTCAACGTAGGACAACGGGCATGTCTGAATTCCAGGATTTGTTCATGTTGTCTGATGTCGCGTCGCAGAATGTCGATCCTATGGCTAACGCGGGGGAATTGTTTGGACTTTCCGACAGCGTAAATTTTGGTTGTTTCACGCGGGACAACCAAGGTGTTGCAGCGACCGCGTTAGGAGAGATTAGGCCTACGACGGAGAGCGCCACGCCGGGCACCCCGTCACCTCGCGACGCGAACAGCGAGATGCCACCACATGTTGCTTCGGCACAAGCCGCAGATGTGGTCGCGTCTTCGGGAAATAGTGTGCCCTCGAGCGAGGTACTCTTGCAGAATGCGTTGTCAGTTATGCAGCGCTTAGCCAGCGCATTGCAAAACACAGCGCAGCCTCCTTCGCAAAGTGCGGGACCACGTGTCAAGGTAGACATGCCTACCTACAGTGGCTACCACGACTGCAGGAGCGCGAATGAGTATCTCGACCGACTGCTCTACTATCAGCAAGCAATGGGGCTTCCCGACGCCGAACTTCTCGCGCGTGTGGTCCCGGTGTCGCTGAGAGAGCAAGCGGCCCGATGGTTCCGACTGACCGGACATCGTGCCCGCACGGTAGAAGAGTTCCGCGAGAGCTTCCGCGACGAATTCCTTCCGGCGAATTACGAGTGGCGTTTGAGGAGGGAGTTGGAGCTACGCACCCAGCATCCGGACGAATCCTTGCTGGAGTACGTACGGGCGATGGACGAACTGTATCGCCTCGCTAACCCTCTCGCCACCAATGCGGAGAAAGTCGAGCGCGTTACACGGCAAGCGCACCCGACTTTTGCGGCTCACTTCAGGGGATGCAAGTTCGCAGACCTAGAAGAGCTCGCCGCCGAAGCGAAGCGCATACAAGGGGACATCCTCGCGACGCGAGCGTACCGCCCGCCTCCACCCGCAGCGCAGTCACTCGAGCCTCGCTGCGCGTGGAACGGTGGCGCGGTCAGTTCAGAGGAGTTTAGGGGTAACGCGTCAGCATCGTTCGCTGATGAGCACGTACCGCGCGGTTGGGAACTGTCAGACCGCGCTTTAAACCCCTACGCTTACGCGCTTCGTACGGCCCGTGCTGCGCCTGCACGTGACGTTCCGCGGCAGGAGCACGTGGTCGAGACGAGCCCAGACGAGCGCCGAAACGCGGAGCGAGGCCCGCCGGATCGTGGCGACGAGCGCCCGGGCCGGCGTGGTTTCCGCGGTCCTTGCTACCGGTGCGGCGCACCGGGGCACATCGCCCGCGAATGCGGCCGCACGCCGGTTCAAGAGCGAACGCGCGGTTCGGGAAACGGACGACGCCGCCGGTGAACCACGTCGGGCACCGCGCGGCGATCAGTAGTCCTACCGATGCGCTCGGATCACTAGCACCTACAGTCTGTCGCGCAGGTAATGCTGTAGACTCGCCCGCACCGTTAATCGAGTTAACGATAGCTCGAAAGAAGTTTGTAGCACTTTTAGATACTGGGGCAAGCGCTTCATTATTTGGGGACGAGGTGTTGCACCATCTCTGCGAGAACAATATCCGCTTGAGACAAAGCAACACCACCTTCCGCCTTGCTTCGGGCACAGCGCAATCGAGCGGTGCGGCTAGGCTTGTGATCCGCTGGGAAAGACGCGTGAGGCGACAACGCTTTGTCCATCTTCCCGGGTTGTCAATGCCTCTAATCCTGGGTCGAGACTTTCTCGCCAAGTCAGGTATTGTCATTGACATTGCAAGAGGGGGTTACCGAGAGCGCGACGGCGACGCGCTAAAGCTTTTCTCGAAAGCACCTGCATTGACAACGGGGGGGGGGGGGGGAGGTGACTCTTAAACGGAAGAAGGAAATGAAAATGGAAATTGGGTGTGGAGTGCACGAAAACTGTCTCTCAAGTGAGGACACCTCAACCGATACACTCACGGGGGATTGGGGATTAAAGGGACAGTGAGAGTGAAAAGAGTATGGTAAAAGAAGAAAAAGAAAGGTATGAGTAAAAAAAAAACAGTGAGGGGGTGGGGGGGCAGGAGAACGGGCGTCCGAGTCAGCGTGGTGAGCGGCTAGAAAATTCGTTCGACTAGGCCGGCATCCTCGAGAAAAGCTAGTAGGGCCGCAAGGGCTGATCGGCGACGGTGTACGTGGCCGGTGGGATGGAGCATGTCCTGTAGGGCCGCACACGGCAGTCCGACGAGGCGGTACTTCATGGCGAGCCGCTTCCGCGCAGTGTTGAGAGACGGACAGTCAAACAATAGGTGGCACAGGGTTTCGATCGCGCTGCAATCGGTGCAGTTCGGTGCAGCGGCGCTGCGAAGACGATGCCTGCGTTCCGCGGGCCACACAGAACCGGTCCTCAGGGCAATCGGCATGCCAATCGCAGGGAGCAGCGCGAGTGAGAGAGGAGGAAAGCGCGCGGAGTAAGCTAGTAACCCCGCCAGAGCAATGTGCCGCAGTACAGGGAAGGTCAGTGCACCCGCTTTTGGCAGAAGCACACAGCATGCCAGAAAGGGAAAAGGTGCAGCTGTCGTCGCTGTTGTACGAGTACGACGCGATTTTCACTGACCGCCCGGGCCGCACTACGCTGGTCAAGCACACAATCGACACTGGGTGACGCACGACCTTGGAAATGCAATCCCCGACCGATTAGCTTGGCTAAGCGGAAAGCACTTGACGCCGCCTTGGACGAACTCATCGACACAGGCATGGTCGAAAGGTCAAACAGCCCATGGGGTTTCCCGGTGGTTCTAGTTCCAAAGAAGGATGATACATATCGCCTTTGTGTAGACTACCGCAGGCTGAATGAGGTTACGAAGAAGGACGCATACCCTCTTCCATCCATTTCATCGTTAGTATCCAACCTAGGCAGGGCGAAGTACTTTACGACGCTCGATGCTAGTCGCGGATATTTCAGGTCGAAATGGACGAGCGGGACAGAGGAGAAGTCAGCTTTCACATGCCACAGGGGACTTTTTCAATTCAGGAGAATGTCTTTTGGCTTGGTGGGGGCTCCCGCTACTTATCAGAGGCTAATGGACCAAGTTCTGGGAGATGTAAAGTGGCAGCACGCCCTCGCATATCTAGACGACATAGTGGTTTACTCGAAAACGTTCGAGTAGCACTTGCGCCCTTAAGAGACGTTCTAGAAAGGCTGAGGTCTGCGGGCCATCACTCTGAACCCGAACAAAGCTCAGATAGCGGCGACCCGAATAACATTGTTGGGATTCACGCTTGACGAGGGTCGCATTTTGCCGAATAAGGTAAGCTTGAAGCGATAGTCAGCTATCCGTCGCCGAAAGACATCGGCGAGCTGAGGCGCTTTCTGGGGATGGCGAACTTCTATCGCCATTCATTCCAGACTGCGCGACAGGTGCAGGCGCCTTTGACAAAGCTCTTGAGGAAAGGCGAGCGTTGGGCTTGGGGTCAAGAGCAGGAGGCCGCACTGCGTCGCCTCACTAAGTTGCTGGCTAAAGCCCCAACCGCATGCACGCGATTTTCGAGCGACGGCGACGAGCGACAGCGACAAACGGGCTCCGTCGCGATGTCGCGTCGCGACGGGAGCACCCACATGTTCGCGACAAAGTGTCATGGTTGCTAGATTTAAAACTATTGCGTGCACGCAGGTAAATTGCAAAAAAGAATTAGAGAGTAGATGAATGGCAGCATGTCAAATTTATTATTGACTTGTGTGAGATAAGGAAGTCACAGCAGCATTACGGGATTTTCTTTTTTTTGCAATGTTTTGTTTAACTGCGAAAGTAGTATCTGCTGTGACTTCGAGTGGGCGCACGGAAGCGCACGCTATCTATCTACTACGCATCTACGACGTCTACGACGCTACGACGCACTTTAAACTGACATTGCAGCAAGCTACCATCATTGCAGCAAGCTACCAACGAAACATCAAAACGAGCCGTCGATCAAAATTACCGACAAAATACGGCCGCTGCCTCGCTCTCCACGTGAAGATGGGTTGCAAGAAGGTAGGCTATAACTTGCATTCATTGAAGTACGCGCCGATTGGAAGCATCAAGAGCAAATTGCAACCGAAGCGAGGAGCGGTGATGCTGCCATGTTGCCGGAAATCGTCACGCCCACTTCCGGGCGACAAGCGATTTTTTCTAGTTTTCCAGAAAGCTGCGACGCGACAAGCGACGGCGATGGATGGCCCTCCGCGACAGCAAATCATGTCGCTCGTCGCTGTCGCTCGTCGCTGTCGCCCGAAAATCGCGTGCATGCGGTTGGGGCTTAACACGGCTGAACTGCAGCTACCCAATTTGAACAGGGAGTTTGTGATTCAAACAGACGCAAGCGACCTGGGCTTAGGAGCAATTTTGCTTCAGGAGCATGGAGGTGCCCTCCGACCGATGGCGTTCGCGAGCCGTTCGTTGACGCCGGCGGAGAGGAACTACTCGGTAACAGAGAAAGTGTCTCGCGATAGTTTTCGCTTCCGTAAGTTTGACTATTACATCGACAGAGTGGCGTTTGTTATTGAGACGGACCACATGGGCGCTCACGTGGTTGAGGCGCTTGAACGAACCAAGCGGCCGCCTGGCTCGTTGGGCACTGCTTCTGCAGCGTTACGACTTCACCGTACGCTACCGCAAGGGCAAGAACAATGCCGCGGCCGACGCACTATCGCGTGCTCCGGTCCGTCACGAGACTGAACCCGGAACGGACTGTGAGCGAGACACTCGAAGTAGCGCTAACGGAAACAGTAGAACAAAACGTCAGTTCAAGGCACGAGCGTTAACCCACGTAGAGGCCTGTTGTTAGCGCGGGGATTGTTTTCAGCAGAAGGGAGCTGTTAGAAGCTCAGCAGAAAGATCCGTTTTGTCGAAAAGGTGTTCGACGGGCTCCGGGTGGCGAGGCCACCGCGCACACGGGGGCAGCTGGTATTGCTGTCGGTGCGAGTGCTCGGCAACAGCTGGTAATGCTGTGAGCGCGCTGGATTCTTATCTGCTGGATTCTGATGGCGTCCTGCTGAGGTACATCCCATCCGACGATGACACAAGGTGAGTCATTCAAGGTCGTGATACCGCGCAAGTTGAGAGGAGCACTGCTTCGCTACTTTCATGACTCGTGCATTGCTGGGCATGCGAGCGGCCCTAAGACTTATGCTCAGTTGTGTCGCCTAGCTACCTGGCCAGGCATGAAGCGGGATGTGATTCGTTACGCCCGTCATGCCACGTGTGCCAAAGCGTCAAGCCCCGAGGCGGACGAACCGCCCGGCCTCATGCAGCCGATCAACAGCCAGACCCCCCTGGCAAATCGCGGCATGGACGTAATGGGACCGTACCCCACAACTCCTAGAAGAAACAATTCTTGCTGGTGGTCACGGATCACGTCACTAAGTGGTAGAACTTTCCCCCTTAGAAAAGCTGACGGCTCGTGTGATCTTGGATAAGTTGATGGAGGTTTTCACCCAGGTTTGGTTTCCCTGAGCAGTTGATAACAGACAACGCGTCTTATTTTACTGCGAAGTGTTTGTTGACACGTGCGCCGCGCTTGGCATTAAGCACAAGAAAACAAACCACCTACCATGCTCAGTCGAAACC